>NC_081180.1:208347843-208370156 GCF_029867415.1 Vicia villosa | reverse complement strand
ACTTGCTCTAAATTCACTCACGATTCTAAATATGTAACTAACATGAACTAATATTAACTACATCTAATTAATTTAACAGAAATCGTGAAGAACCCTAAAATTTCAAAATCAAATTAAATGACTATACTGAAAGATAAATGAATGATGATAGAGGGTTTTCAATCCTCTGATGATGCTGAACAAGATAGAATCGAGCTATTTCACAAAGAGTACTTAAATTATAGAGGTGAAGTTCAGAAACTTACCTCTGAAACTGAAGGTCGTGAGGATGATTGAGAGCACCTGGGCTTGAATGAATGATCTCAATAGCTTCCCTGAGACTCAATGATGCTAACTGGATGCTTATTGTAGCTTGAATCCTCCTGAATTGCTCTATGGACCTCCCTCGATTTCAGCTTTGAGTGAACATGGAGGTTGTTGAATTTGGAGTTACAGGTGAGCTGCAGCCATCTGGTTAGCTCCACTATGACCTAGGGAGTGTGTCTGAATGATTGGTTTGGCCTGAGACTCCCTGAGTTACTCCATGGACCTCCAACTGCAAATGCTTCCAAGTGAGAGCAACAATGGTGTTCCTCCACTTACAGAAGTGATCCAGGTGCTTGGATCACCTCAAATGACCTCCCTTGAGATGTTGGAATGCTCACTTTCCAAAGATGAGCTTTGGTTTGAAGAAAACGATTCTTCTTGCCAAAGAACTTTGAAAAACAATGAACAAGAGGAGAGAAAGAGAAAGCAAGTAATTGAGTTGCTTTGGTGTCTTTTTTGAATGAGAATGAGGCCTCTATTTATAGGCAATTGGTTCAGTACTGAGTGAGAGTGTGAGCTTGCTTAGTGAAGTTGATTTGGTTTCTTAGCCATGAAGAAAGTTTGCAAATATCTCTTATGCAATGATGGGAATTTTGATTCCATTTGATCAATCCCCTAGCCCTCGATTTTGCTTGATCTTAGGGGACCAAATTGCTGCAGAAATGAGCTCCAATTGGTTGGGAGAAGATTCCTTTGATGAATCACCAATTTGTCATAAATTCAAAAATGCAATCATTACATAATCACATGCATTTGTTTTTGGAATCTTCTCTAATCCTTATGCAATGATGAAAATGGATGTATGGCATGGTTTCAGATGTGTTATGGGTCGTGTAGCATCCATAAGAGAGGTTATTTGCACAAAATTTGCAAAGTCAAAAAGTGTCCATGACCTATAATTTCACTTCATGAGGCCAACTTTGAACAAGCATAACTCCTAGCTCAAATTGAATTTGGAGAAGGTTGAACACAATTTGGAAAGCCCTAAACATCTACTTCAAATCATTAGTTTATGTCTTCTTCAGAATCACTTGGGAAATTTGTGAAAAATGAGGTCAAAGTTGGAAGAAAACTAGGTTAAAACACTTAGAAAAATTTCTAAGTGTTTATGACCTAAACCTCAAAATCTCCAAAACTTCATAAATGGTTGATCTTTTGAAAAAAGTTCCTTTGTAAGATGTTGTTTTATTTTGCAAGATCTACAACTTTCATGTTGGAAGTTTTTTGAGTTGTGTAGGTGAAATTTTGAGATCTCACCATGCCTTCAAAAACCCTAATTCCCGACTTTTTGCTTCTTGATGAATTTCTTTGAATTTCTTTGGCCAAATGACTTTGACATCCATATGTGGATGATATTGATCCTTGAAAGTCATTTTTTGATCAAAAATCTTAAAAGTCAATGATGATCCTTCACAGTTGACTTTTTCCTGACAAAGTGAATTTTTGGGCTTTTGTGTAGAAATAAGATCTTCTCCCCAAATGGATGATATGAATGGATTATATTGAGGTAGTAGAGATCCTTGAATCATGTCTTGAGTTTTGGATTCATGCCCTGATCAGAAGTCAACTATCTTGGTGAATTAGGTCAAAACCCTAATTTGTCGACCATGTGAAAATAATGACTGTAGACTTTGAATTGAAGTGTGATGTCCAGTAGATCTTGTAATATGAGTTTTTTGAAGATGATTGATGTCTTTGAATGACCCTCTGGGGCTTTTTAGGGTTTCCCAAATGTGATCCCTGATTTCAGTCCTTGATAGGCTCAAAACCCTAATCTGGTGACTTGAGTAGACCTGTACTCATATGACTGGATGTCTAATCAATCATAGATGAGAAAAGTGAAATTCTTGAGCCCCATGATTGTATTAGAGATTAATCTTTGTATTGATTGATCCTTTGCCTGAGCTTTCTTGTCTTTTGAGCATCCTCGATTAGGTACCAGATGGAGAAATGACTGCTCTGGGTACTTGTCTTGACCTGATGAAAAATCCTGAAGATATGTCATCTCAGGGGGGTCAAAAATTAGGGTATGACACAACTATTGCTCAGTAACGACCTCAATTGCATTAACCGCACCATCATGGTGAGGAATAGGATTTGTTTTCACATTAGGTTTATCAAAGGCAATTGCCCCTAACTCTATCAGATCCCGAACCTTATGCTTGAAGGCCCAACATTTCTCCAAGGTGTGTCCGGGAGAATTAGCATGGTATTTGCACCTTTCGTTGGCGTTGTACTTGGGTGTAACTTGCCTGGGGGAGGAGGTGTCAATGGTTTGATTTCCACCAATGATTCGCTTATTAGATACCTCAGTATCTCGCTTTTGGAAGTAGGCAAAGGATCAAATCTCCTTTGAGGGCCTTGGAACCTGTTTTGTTGTGGTGGAAATGACATAGGAGGTTTAGTTTCTTGATGCACTACTGCATTGGTCTCTCCTTCCTTATTTTTCGTGAAGGTTGGGGTGGGCCTCTTTGAGTGATAAGAACCAGATGATGCCCCTTGTATCTTTCCATTCTTGATTCCATTTTCAATTCTTTCGCCAATGACCACTAGATCTGAGAATCTTGAGGATACACTTCCGACCATTTTATCGTAGTATGGTCCTTGCAAGGTGCTCATGAACATGTCTACCAGTTCTTTTTCCATCAAGGGAGGTTGGACTCGAGAAGCCATTTCCCTCCACCTTTGAGCATATTCCTTGAATGATTCATCTTTCTTCTGTGACAAATTTTGCAGTTGCATCCGGTTGGGTGCCATATCCAGGTTGTACTTGTATTGCTTCAAGAATATGTTAGCAAGGTCATTCCAGCTTCGAATATAGGATTTCTCCAATTGCATATACCAATCAACAGACGCTCCGCTTAAACTATCCTGGAAGAAGTGTATCATCAGCTTTTGATCATGGGCATAAGAAGCCATTTTCCTGACATACATGCGCAAGTGGTTCCTTGGGCATCTGAGTCCTTTTTACTTCTCAAAGTTGGGAACCTTGAATTTGTGCGGAATGGTCAGATCTGGGACTAAACTCATCTCGAAGATATCCACATCGAAGACATCATACCCTTCTACAGCCTTTAGCCTTTCCTCCAGTGCTTTGATTTGTCCACTATCCTTATAATCCTCCCCAGAATTACGGGAAGTCAGCTTGTTTTGAGGTGCCTAGTTTGTGTCATCCGTGTTGGTCCAACAGACATGGGCCAATACGCCACGACCCCTTCAGGCCCAATCATTGCCAGTTCATTTGGCCCAAAATTAATAATCCATTAGTCTTGATTAACCAATTACCTAATTCTTAATTAACTGATTAATAAAACTAATAACAAAATAGTAATCACCCCTACTCCTACTACTATTAATCCTAATAACCATGACAATTAACAATAATTTATTAAAAAAAGACCTTTAAAATTAATATTAATAAGAGGCTAAACATTAATTAACAATCCTAATATTAGTACTAATTGACAATCCTAATATTAATACTACAAAAGTTAATAATAATAATTCTAATAAAATGGAGACATGTAAATAATTAACCACATTTTATAAAAAGGTGAACAAAACCTTAAAGTTAAATAAAATGGGCCACAAGATTGAGCCCAAAGAAATACATGTTAATTACACCCTATTTTTTTAAGAGGTTTTATAAGAGGTTGGATTTAACAATAGATATGTTAAACCCCATGACTCCTAATTTTAACACCCTTAAGCAAATTAACAGGCATGAATCGTATCGGGTAAATTTTTGGGGTATGACAGCATGTTGAGCGGATTTGGCCACAAACTTGGATAGTGACGTGAGCATGTCGTTTAGTGTTTGGATTGATTTCTTCCAGTTCGAAGTGGGTAAGCCCGAGAAGGCCCTGCATTTGTCGGGATTCGCCTCGATTCCCCTTTCGATCAGGTAGAAATCGAGGAATTTTTCTGCTCGGACACCAAAAGTGCACTTCTCGGGGTTGAACCTTATTTTGCACTTTCGAGCTTGCTCGAAGACTTTTTTGAGGTGGGCGGCATGATCAGTTTCTTTTTGGGATTTGACGATCATGTCGTCCATGTAGACTTCGAGCATATCGCCAATTTTGGCCTGGAATACTTTGTTCATCATGCGTTGGTACGTTGCACCGGCATTCTTCAGACCGAAGGGCATTACATTGTAGTAATAGTTGCCTGATTCGGTCATGAAGGCCGTGTATTTTTTGTCAGTTTCAGACATGGGTATTTGGTTATACCCGGAATATGCGTCCATAAATGATAGTAATTTAAAACTGGCGAAATTATCAACTAGTTTGTCTATATTAGGAAGGGGATACGCGTCTTTCGGGCAAGCCCTATTAAGGTTGGTGTAGTCAATGCACATGCGCCATTTTCCATTTGATTTTTTAACAAGTACAACGTTGGAGAGCCAAGTGGTGTACTTGGCCTCTAATATAAATTTGGCCTCTAGGAGGTCTTTTACAGCTAGTTCGGCCGCTACCATTTTCTCTGGTGATTGCTTTCTCCTCCTCTGGGCGACAGCCTTGCAGGCGGGGTCGATAGCCAGGTGATGGCAAGCCACTTCTGGGTCGAGTCCGGGCATCTCGGATGCGCTCCAGGCGAATAGGTCGGCATTCTCGCGGAGGCAAACTTTGAGTTGTCTTTTGGCGAGCTCTGGTAAGTCTGCTCCTATCCTGACTCCTCTGGTCGGATCCTCCTTGAGGGCTACGAGCTCGAAATCTCCATCTGGAATCGACCGGAAGCCCTCCTCTGATGTCCCCGAGCGTATGCCCTGCTCGGGTTCCTTAAGGAAGCGGCTGTCTAGGTCGACAGTGTCTATGCACGGGATTGGTTTGTTGGGTTCGGAGATGGTGATGGTCGCAGCTTTGTCTTAATGGGCTGTTTTTATCGTACTTAGGCCTTTGGCGGAGGCTTTTAAGCACCTTCTGGCTGCTTCGATGTCGTCGTTGAGTGTCGCGACCTGTCCTTCGGCCGTGTAGTACTTGAGTTTGAGGTGCACGGTTGAGGGGACCGCGATTAAATCTTCCAGGGTTGGGCGTCCCAAGATGCACTGGTAGATTGAGGGGCAGTCGATGACCATGAATTGGACTTTGACGGCCCTCGCGGTTTCCGCTGATCCAATGGAAATGTTGAGCTCGACGAACCCCCATGGTTTTGTCACAGTGTCGTTGAAACCTTGTAGGTCTGATCCTACATAGGGAGTAAGGTGGTTGTCGTTGAACTGCAGTGTTTTGAACAGTTAGGAGTACATGATGTCCACCGAACTCCCTTGATCGACTAGTATGCGTCGTACGTCAAAGTGGGCCATCCGAGCCCGGATGAGGAGGCGGATAGTCGCGTTGGGCGCTCCGCCGGGCAGTTCCTCTTTGTAGAAAGATATAGAGGATGGATTGCCTTTGGCGTGGTCGAGAGCAGCGACTTTGCTCGAACTGGATGAGAGTAGCTCGTTGAATTTTCGTTTTACGGATCCGACGGTGAGTTTGTTGAATCCCCCGCCGGATATGACCATGGCGGAGGGGAACATTTCCCATGAGCTGTGAGGAGAGGGGGCGGTTGCCGATCTGGCCCAATCTGGGAGGTAAAAGTCTTCTGGCCTGGTGATGCTCATGGCTACTTGCATAGCAAACGTATCCCCCGCCGGCTTTTCCTCGGTGACCGATTTGGCTTCTTTGGCAGCCTCTTGCTTCTTCGCGTATTGCTTCTGGTGTCCCTCTCGGATTAATATTTCTATAGCGTCCTTCAGGTGGATGCAGTCCTCAGTGTTATGCCCGTGGCCCTTGTGGAATCGGCAGAACTTCGATTTGTCCATGTTTGGTCGCGCCGGCATGGTCTTAGAGAAGCGGACCTTTCCCGTCTGAAATTTGGCGTTTGCGCATTTGTTTAAGATGCGTTCCCTTGAAGCATTGAGCGGGGTGTACTCTCGGAACTTCCCGGCTGGGGCTTTGTAGTCCTTGGGATCTCGGCCCTTGTCGTCTTTCTTTTTGTCCTTTCCCCGACGGGAATCGTCTTGGCGGCCATTTTTACTGCTTTCTTCCTGTCTGGAGTTACAGACTGCATGAGTAGCTTCCTTTTCCTCATATTGTATATATGCCTGGGCTTTGAGGAAGAATTCGTCCAGAGTGGCCGGTGTTTCGATCCCGTCGGCTTTGGCGAAGTCTGAGCGTGGCCGGAGGCCTTGCTCGAGCAAGAATTTCTTCATATGGGCAGTTGTGGATACCTACACGGCTTCCTTGTTGAATCTTTCTATACAAGCCCGTAGGGACTCGTCTTTTCCTTGGATGATGGCTTCCAAGGAGGCTTCCGACTTGGGGTGTCTTCGGGAGGCCGTGAAGTGTCTGAAAAAAAGTTTCCCGAGCACCTTCCACGAAGTGATGGATTCATAGGGCAAGCTTTTATACCAAGTCATGGCTCCTTTGCGCAGGGTGGTAGGGAACAAACGAGATTTGATGGCACCGGGCACCCCTCTGTAATCTAGAAGGGCGTCGATGTTCTCTATGTGCTCGTCTGGATCGGTGGTCCCGTCGTATGTGCCCAGCGGCGAGGGTTTTTCGAGACTAGCCGGTAGGGGGCCTTCCAGGATTGATTGGGACAGAGGACCCCTGCGCTCCTCTTCGTCATTGCTAGCGGAAGGAATGGAGGATCGGCTGCGACTCCGCCTGTGTCGCCTCCGGTTATCGTCGTGCTTTGCCGGAGGTGACCGAGATCTTCTTTTTGGTCGAGGGGACTATGATCGGTGTCGGGAGCGGTGGTCGCTTGATCCTCCCTTGGAGGTGGGACCCGCGTTCTCCCTGGGGTGAGGACGTTTCTTGGGAACCATGTCGCGCTGAGAGCGAGGTTTGTGACCAGGGGGAGTCTTCGAATGGCGTTTTTGCTCGAGTGCCCCGATCCTGTCGTTTTGCTGCTAAATAAGCGCGTTGGTCTGGGCAAGAGCGGCCAGGACGGCGGTCATGGTCTGGTCCTGGGGAGTCTGACCTTTGGAGGGGAAAGGGTTGCCCAGAATCTCTTTGTGGTTGTCCCTTCCGCTTGTATTCTCGAGACGCTGGACTACATCGTCTTGGAGATATCTTGGGGAAGGAGATGTTGTGGCACCGTTGCGAGGGACGGTGTTCCTGGATGGAGGTATGACGACGGAGATGTCATTTTTGTTGAGTATCATAGCGTCTAATGAAGAGGAGTCTTCGTTATTGCCAGCCATGAGTAATAGTTGATTAGAGCTTTGGTTCCTGAGTTCTTGCAGGAGGCAAGAATGGATCAAGAAGGTGCAAGAAAAGGAACGGGGGAGCTGGATTTTCCCACTGACGGCGCCACTGATCTTACCGAGCAGATCAAATGGCCAGCAACAATGAAGGCTTGAAATCCGGAACGGTTGAGAGGGGAAAAAGGGGTTGTACCTGCAAGGCACTCCGATGCCAAAGTAAGTATGTGTTCCACAACGTACAACAAAGTGGGAGAGTTTTGGGGTAAGAAAAAAATTACCTTGCCCTCTATGATGGGAGGGCTATTTATAGGGTGTCCTCATGCGGAATTGACTCCTCCTTCTAAGGCGTGGATTTAGGTGATGCGCGAACCGGCTGCTTACCGGGCACGAGGCTCTCTCGTGGTCGGTTATCCTGGGCGTCTGCCTAGAGCGGTCCGGGGGAGGTTGCCATGCGTGGTCTAAGGCGCCTTGGGCCGAAGGTTGGATTGGCCCAATTAGAATGATTGGGTCATTCCAGAACAGAAATCATCCTAGCATAAAATCCATAATCAAGTGTGTGGTAGAAAAAGATTGAATACAAAATTACTTCATACCAACCCGAAAGCAAATAGAAAGAAGAATAATATAATATCCTTACGAGTTAGAGATATTTGGATAGAAGGTATGAATAAGTCAAAAGTGAAGTTTATTCTCACTTTGAAAAACAATTCAAAGAATATTCGTTCATGTTATAGGCCAAATCAAGGCTCGAAAATAAGACTTAGAAGGCCCAACTTTTCCCACCTTATAAATGCTCACTCTCATATGCCAAAATAAGTATGAGACTCACTTTCCCAAGATCTCACTCCATGTTGAGTTTTCTCATAACTAACTTAAACATTGGAGTGCTAAACTTAGCAGGTCCACCTCCTCATCCGTACAAGAGCTACAAGCGTCGTCATCAACACCAAGACATACCTCTCTTACTCTTGTTCTACAACAGAACAGTGGCGCCATCTAAGGGAATTGATTGTTGATTCCTGCTAAATCTCATAATTGAATATTCCCATTTCAGATCTTTATATATCCGACAATTGTATTGAATGAAGGAGGTTCGAGAGGTCTCTGAACTAAGTTGTATCCTGATACTCTCTGTCGATACCGTTGGGAAGATCTAGTCGATCGAATCGAACCTCTCCTGTCAACTCTGGAAGGAGGTGCATATGTTGAAAAAGAACAGAGAGATGCAAGACTGGTCCTAAGATTTTTGGACGAAGAAAAAGTAGACGTAATTTCTGATGCAGATTTTGCTCTAGTCATCACTTCCATCATAGCAAATCACTCCGTCTCAAGAATTTTGGTGGATGACGGAAGTTCCTATAACTTGATCTAATCATAAATCTTTGCTAAACATGGAGTAGGATCACAAGTTTGAGACCTTGCAGAGATCAAAGCCTACTTTCTTTTGACGATTCCACGCTAATCCTTGCAAACATATCTGATTGCCTGTTATATTGGGGTTTCGTCTTTTGCGAACCACCATTCTATCAATAAATTCCTGATTTTTATCAATCAATTTCCATTCTTATTTACTTGTTCTTTTGCAAGATGTCATTTATTTTTTATAGTAATTTTCCAAACAAACGTTTAATAATAAACATGCTTTTGAAAATTAAAAAACATTTTCTTTGACTTTTGAATAAAACAAAAAGGAATGTTTATGGTTGTTCAAGTTCTGAATTTCCCAAAGGATCTCAGATTCCCCATTACAACACTGTATGAGTTTCTCTAGTGATTTGTTAATCCAGTTTGTTTGGTTGATTTTGGTTTTCCTCCAACTAGTTTGTTTCTACGGTGTCGAAAGTGTTTGATTCCTAAAGGTTTGTTGGTAGCTCTCCAGCTGATCTTTAGCTTTCCTGGTGGAGTAAGATGATTCTTAATATCCCTAGTAGTTTGATGCACGGTTTACTTCTAGCTTCCTAGAATGGGGGTCCTGACTCCCCCCAAGAAATGTTGAAGTTTCTCCTGCATGTTTGATCCTTGCAGTTTTGCTTTGGATTTTCCCTAGTAGGTGTGGTTCCCCATCTAGTGAGTTTTCTCTAGCAAGCGAGGTACTCCAACATATGATGCTCCCCAAAAGGTTTATTTCTTGTCAAAGATGTTACAGAAGACAAGCTCCCCATTGTAGAGTTTTCATCTAGCTGAGAATTGGTCGAGTATTTGGTTCTATGGTTCTTCCAGTAAGTTATTATGTGTTTGTTTTGTCAGCATAAGCATAACATTACATGCATGTTAAACATTCATACATCATTCCCCCGTGCAGATAGAATTCATTTTCATTCCCCTTGAACCAGGAGGGAGTTACCTTTTGGGTAACTATATATTCTAAATACACTTCCTTGGTGTTTTCCCTAAGAAGAGTCTATTTCTTTCAATTACCCCGCTGAGTTTACTCCTCATGGGGTGGTTTATTTCAGTCTTCTTCCCCAGCTTATTTATATAAATGAAAGGATTCACCAGTCGAGTTCACTCCTCATTGAGTAGAGTCTTGATTGACTGTTTCTCTCTAGTTTATTCCAGGTTTGAACTTGGTTCCCTGCAACAACTTTTGACCTCTCTAGTTTGGACACCTAGATGATGGAGAAGATATTTTTTTATATCTTTTGGATCTTATTTTTCCTCAACAAAGAAGGCTGGTTCCTTGGTATTGGAATTTATCTCCCCAACAGTTATTGCGCTAGCAATTTTCCAAAGACTTTATTGCAACAATAAGTGGCAGTCTCTTATCTTGAGAGTTTGTCTATTCCAGTCAGATAAAGTTATGATTTCTATAACAAATGGCTATCTCTTTAGTACGTTCCCCGCAGAGAAATATTTTATGATACAACAAATTTTACCAGATGGCTGTCTCCCAGCAGGTGGCTGTCTCTTTATTTGAGAAGCCTGTTGTGATCTTTGATCAAAGTTGAGCTTGATCCCCAACAAGTAACAGTCTCTTTATTTGAGAAGCTTGTCTGTTACTTGGTTAAAGAATAAATTGATACCCGTTCCAAACTGTGTACCAAAAGTCATGGGAGGTTTATTACCCTTTCCAGGAGGAATCCTTGGTTAAAGAAGAAGTTGAGATCTGTTCTAGGTGGAAGACCAGAATTTTTGGGAAGCTTATTATCAGCATTCAGTTGTGGTGTCGTTTTTTTTACCTCCCCGTTTCACTTGGGAGGACGGCACGCTAGACCCTTCACGCGAAATTTGGAAGGAGAATGCGCCCGGGGCGGGATGAATTTTGTTTCAGTTCTTCCTACGATATCACACGAACTTTTTAATTATCCTAACGAGTAGGAGAGGGGAAAAAGATCTCAAATAAACCCTAGGAGTTTGCTAAGTGTGGGGATTTGACCGGAAAAATAGCAAGTGTACTATTTTTACCGATGTAGTAATAAGTGGATTAATTTTCCCAAGTATCGAACTCGCAGACTGCGTAGGAATTATACGTTTTAGAATAGTGTAATGGAATAAAAAGTCATTGGGGTATTTGAATTTGATTATTTAATTGAAATAACAGCTTAAGTAAAATAAAGTGCTTAAATGTTTTGACTAATAAAAAAGTATGAAACTAGTTAGGATAGATGTATGAATTGCTCTGTAATGAAATAATTACCAATTAACAGATTGACTTTAGAAATTCTCGACTATCGACACCGAACATTGATTTCCCTAATTCCTTAGTGAAAACTTCTTGAGATTAAAACCCTCTTTTAATTCCTTAACAAGATAATTATATCTCAAGAATCTAAAAGACATAGCCCGGATAATTTGATCGCTATGCATCAAACCCTTATTCTAAGTGATTCTTAATTATAGTGTTATGATTAAAAAAGCATTGAGGTCGTTTGTCCGACATAACCCCAACCGTAAATCAACACATATATTTTCCAATATATAGAAGCAATAAGAACTTTTAATCATAAACTGAATTTCATAAAGATAATCCGAAAATAACGGTAAAGATTATTCATTACATCACATAATCCAGGGACATCAATCCTAACAAGTAAAAGTTTAGTTACTCATGGCAATTGTTAACATAACAATGATTAAAGATGAAGACATTACAATTGGTTGACTCGGAATTGATCTTCAATTGCTGATGCTCTTGAAGAGTTCTTCGCTTCAAGCCCTAGTGCTCTCAATCTTCTTTTCACGTTTGCCGACTATCCAAAAAGTGCTTTTTTCCTTTCCAAATGGTGACTAAATAACTCTCAGCAAATATTCTCTTCTGAAAAGTCCATTATGCCCCTCCTTAAATGACAAAGTCCAAAGATTTAAAACACAATTTTTTCTGCGCACACGTCTGACACGGCCGTGTCATGGGACATGGGTGGCCGTATCAGACTTCTGACTTCATGGTTCCAAGATTTTGCAATATTTCCCTTCAGCAAGTGTGACACGGCCGTGTCACAGGACACGGGTGACCATGTCACAGCTCTGTCTCGCCAAAAACCACTTTTCCTTGACTCGAATCTTGCCCTGTTCCTGCAACACTTAAACACTACCAATACAAGATCAAAAGCAATAGAAAAACCAACATAAACTAGAAAAGATAACACATCAATATAAAAATGAAATTACGCAAACCTAGAAAGAACAAGACTAAAACGATTAAAACTACCACGGAATGAAGTGTTTTTCCATTGATCAGAACATAGAAACGAGGTGAAATTGGTGGCCGATCAGGATTCACCTTGTAACACCCCGATTTTTAACAGCGCGAGTGTATTTTTTTTTTAAAATTAATGCCTTACAAAATATGGACCACTGTCCTTTTAGGAATAATAAAAATGATAAATCAGAGTACGAGCTTTTCGGTCTAAGTCTTTTCCATAAATAGGTACAGCGCAATGCCCAAGGTCATAAAATATTTGACCACTTGAATATAATTGCGTACAGAGTATTTGACAACAAGTAAAGGTCAAAACCACACACATAAATTAAGCATTCCGCTTTAACAACAAACTTCCCAAACAAACACAGAAAACACTCTGAAACAAAACCCTAAGCTGATCTTGAACTCCTATCCAAAGACATTCACATCTTGCAAGTCTTCACGACACCAGGATACCTTAACTATCCCCAATTGCTAACAGCCTGGGTGGTCGTTAGCCACAACAGAATAATAGTAGAGGGTCACGATCTAAAAATAGCATACATGAAAGAATACACACATGCAAGTAATACATGATATACAACAGTCACAATATTTATTTCAACAGACACAATACTAAAAGTGATCTCAACAGACACTAAGGTACTGCCTCACTAGAAGTGATCTCAACAGAAACCAACTCAATAAAATCCCGCAGGATTAGGTGGGCTCAATCTACTAGAGTCCTCACCCGGTGCAGTCCTCTCGACATACACGCAACTATGATATGCATGAGCACATATATGCAAATGCATCATAATATTTCTCAATAGTCAATTCATATATTCAACAACTCATATGAACTTACATAATCTTCACACATGTAATCATAACCACAAGTCAATTCATATATTTTCAACAAATCATATGAAAACACATTCTCAAGTTTAGCATCACAGCATAAACACATATTCATATATGGGCACACATCATTTAAACATTCTCAGTCAGATACACAATTATCACAAAACCCCAACTGGGCACACCATCATTCATACCAACACATATGCATTCAATCACATATAATATCGTTAGAAAGTACCCTTACCTTAGCAAGCTTCCAACACATTCAACTTACGCTACGTGAGAACGGTATGTCTCTCTCGACGAGGTCCCTATCCAGTTCACACTTTCAACCTTTTAAAATACACAATTTAATTAAGTTAACACTAACCCAGTTACATCCATAATGAGGGATTTACCTTGGCCACTTACTTAATCAATTAGGTTTAGATTTTATCATCGTTTTACTAACCTAATCATTTTATATTAAAGTGTAACTTTTTAAATAGAAAATAATTTTTCTCTTAAAAAGAATAATAAAATATTAATTCATAAAAGTTTCTAACTCACAAGTTTAAAAGCATTTATTATTTTTAGCAACCCATTATGTCAAATACTTTGATCATATTTTGAATAAAATTATTGAAAATAAATTATTATATTTAAATTCTTATGAAATATATAACTGAATTATCTTGATTGTAAACTAAATAAAATTTAGTTATTAATTTATAATTAACAATAAAACATATTATTTGAAAATTAAATTTAAATCTTTAATTATTATTAACTTCTTAAAAATCACCATTTATCAAAATAACATTACTAATTTAACTCACAATAAATACTTTACTTTTATTTTTAAAATTAGCATAGTGTATACATCTTAAATCGAATAACATACCAGAAATAGTTTATAAATTAAAATAGAAATTCCTATTTAGAATAATTCATTTTGACTTTAAAATTTCTAAGCAAGTTTAACGTATTCTTTTAAAACTATTCCAAATTAAAATACCAATTATTTAAAACAAAAATAAAAGGAAAAAGTATCTTTTTTTAAATAAAAGAAGTTAAGGCATACATTATACATTAAGAACATTAATATGTCAAGTGGCTTTTTGAAAAGTTAAGAACAAATTCTTCTCCCATTTTCTTTCGTACAACTTATACAAACCTTTAGGACAAGTTTATAATATAATCTTTATCTTTAAAACAAAATGGAGAAATTATGCTTTAAGATATATAATTTTTATATTTTGATTTAAGTCTTAACTTAATTTAAAACTATAATTATTTCTTTCTAAACATGGTAAAAATCAAATCTGAAATAAATAAGAGTAACAAAATTGTATGCATATAAATAAATATCGTTCAAATTTAAAATGATCCCAATTTAAAATACAATTTAAATTTAAAATAGAATAAAAGTAAAGTTAGAATTTAGTAAATAGTCCAAAAATAATGGTTTTTATCTGACTATTATTATTTTATTAAGAATAGAGAAAAGGACAGTAAAAACAGAGGGGAAGAAACCCACCCTTAACAGCGGCGGCGACGATGCAGTTACTGGCCGGAGATGGTGATCAGGGCAAACAGAAAGGGATAAGAGTTATTTAGGGTAGAAGCAGTCTAATATCGGTCCAAGAATACAGACAACAAACATGATAGCAGGAAGGAGGGAGGATTAATGGACCCTTTCTGAAATTTCCGGCACGGTTGTGATATTTTCGGCGCGGTTGTCCGATGTGGTCTGATCATGAATTTTATTGGTCAGTTTTATAGATATTATTGAGAGGAAGAGATTTCTCAGTTTATTTTTCACATAGAGAGTCCATGGCGGCCGGAAAATAAGACAGAAGGTGGAGATGTGAAATTTTGAAACTGTTCTAATCTAAAATTAAATTATACTACAAGAAAGAGGGAAAAGAGAGGATAATAATGGTGGTAATAGTTTTTCTGTTTGGGCTTGTGGTGGTCGGAGATTGGTGGTGGCTAGGTTTGGAGAGAGGGGGAGGAGCGCTTCTGTTTTCGGTTTTTGCAGAGAGAGAAGAAAAGAGCGTGGAATGGAAAGAAGAGAGAAAATTGAGCGTGTTGTTTTCACCTAATGACTACACGTATATATAATAATAATACCAGTAATATTAATAATAATATATTCAAAAAATATATCTAGATATTATCTTGATTTAATAAAATAATAATATATAACAAAATATCTAGATATTTTATAACTTCTATCTCATTAATTCATTTAATATCTTTATTCTTTCTCAGACAGTCGTAAATCGTCCATAAATAACTTTTACGAAAATAGAAAAATTCTACTCTAACATTTTAACTGTAACAAACATGACTTTGATATATATTATTATTCTAAATAAATTTTTGTTTCTTAGCTTAAAAAAAGTGTTGAGATTAAAATCTCATTCTCTCGACAATATATAAAACTCCTATTTAAATTTTCACAACAATCAGAGTCAGTGAAAATTTAAACGACGGATAATTTTACTCGTTTTCTTAAGAATCAAACGAAACTTTTCCGACACAATAGAAACATTTAAACTTAATATAATCTTTGTGCCAATTTTAAAAGTGTGATTTAGACACAACACAATTCAACAAAACTTGTCAGAATGGACAATTAAATAGAAAATCGATAAAATAAAATAGCATAATACTATTTAATATTTAAAAATTCTAATTACTGCTAGTGTACTTTTTTATGGGTCTTACATTACTACCCTCCTAAAAGAAGTTTCGTCCTCGAAACTTGAGGCAAGAGTAACAACTCAACTAGTTATTATTAACATCATCACTAGCACGTCCGTGTACCTATTGCAACCCTCTACAAAGTTGCACTGACTCGGACTCTATACGCAAGGTCAAACATCACACTATGTATGAGTTCAACACTCAAAACTAATCTTAAAAGAACACATTCATAAACGACAAGTCCTCTAGGATTCTAGGTAAATGCTTAAACTCTCATAGTCACATTTCCACCTCCACGTCTCAACCCACTCCACTAGGTTTATGTGAAGTGGTGATCAACTATCCTCCTGATAGAATGCTTAATTAACTTTATACACTACTAAAGCTGGCAAGACTCGTCTATTCCATTCAACATGATTCCATCTACTATCAACAAGAGATTAAGGGTGATCAGTTCCTCAATTTGTCAATATGTAGGTGGGAACCATGATGGTGACACAAACCATTCTTGCCTAACTACAATAGCACTCTTTGCAACTTGTGCTCAAAGTCATATAAGGCATAAGGGTCCAATAATCCGATCGATGTTTACTAAACGCTTCCTTAATTTCTTGCTACTGTGATCTTGCCAGTGAGACACAATATCCCAAACAAGTTACATCCTTCTTTACGCTCAATTACCATGGAACAACTATTGAGTATCCTTCAAAGAAGTAAGCTCTAATACACCAAGTACAATCCAACCTGTTTCACTCCAAATGAAGCCTCCATCACCGTGGAGGACTTCACAACTTCACTTACATCCATAAATCTTTAGCTATTCCTTTAATCTCATAATTGCAGCGATTCGTATATGTTCACATTCAAATCTCATTCCAAATTATAATATTAATCAGGGGCAAAATTAGTAAAAATATGACGTGAAAATTAAATCAGATAAATAATCAATGGTGTAAAGTTTTTGCCCAGGCTGCATAAAATTCCTGGCTCCGCCACTGATCTTAATAATATCATCCCAACATCCGGCCGGTGACTAAAACTTCCAAAATTTTCTTTCCTAAGACACAATTTCTTTTTACACCAGTCTTAAACAATTGCATAACACTCTATTAAAACTACCTTATTCTCAAATGATCACATATCTTACCCTTGTGTACCTTGACATGAAATATTTCTTGTTGTTGACGGCCTCTGTTGGCACACTATGTCTTTCGTGTTATCCTATACCTTCTTCCAAACTCACTTGAGTTTATTTTATCTTACCATTAAATTCTATTTTCCTCAAAAGAGCTCGTCACCCTAACCATTCTCAATTGTTCTAACATCTCATATTTTGTTGTTCAATTGTCCATTAATGACATATCGTAACTAACCTCGTCATAACTTCTAAAGTTTCATGTGGAATTCTCCAACATGCTTTTTACTTACAAATTTCACCATCCTAACTCCGATTGTAAAATTCCATCTAGTCACCAATACATTACTTATTATTCTTGTGATATAAGATTATCAACTGCGAGATTAGTCTCCTTCCATTTATACCACTTCTTAAATCTTTTCTTTAAGTCCGAACGCGACCTCATCATCTATAACATACACCCTTGATGTAATGCTCAGTCTCCTTCACATTTTCTATTTAAGTATATCATTGTAGTCCTTCTCTCAACTCCTTTTAACTTTAACCAATTAAACAACAAGATTTCCAACCTCTCTTATAAAATATGAGTTACCTTCTCTCTTACTTGCTTGTACACCACATCAATCTTCCTTTGTGACTGACTACCTTTCCGATATCACCACTCCAAAAAAAAACCTTATACTTGATCTTCTTCGATCATCTAGAAATTTACAACTTCAAAATTTCAGCAACCTACCACCTACAGTTATTTCTTCAACATATCATGACCTTTATCTTGTTGACTTCAAACAACATCATTAATTTTCGTGACTATCTAAATGTCGTAATATTCTTTTATAACACGAACTAATATTTTTCACATAAGCTCTTGCTAATCATTCTGGAACATCTATTCAATCATTTATTCCTTATTCATTTCTAACCTTTACTAAGGTACCAACCAACATATTTCTCGCGATCTAACGCTCTAAAAAGTATTCCTCGAAATTCCTAGTAAATCTCCAAACATTGTCGACCATGATTTGAATAATTTAACCCTTACCCATTTAAACTCTTATGATCACTTAAATTCAAAGTGCTACTTGTACCTTCATCTCATATCAACCTTTATACTCATTTGATTCCGAACTACGCATAGCTTGTCACTTATCTATGTATTACTAGGTATCCTACCATCAATCATCACATGATTCATCCTTAATACATTTATTTACAATTCTAACATAGCTTTAAACACCAAACTTTAGCCCTTCAAGTACCTGCCAATTGCATAATCTTCTTCTAACTTAACTAGGTTCGCTTAATCATAACGTGCGATATCCGCTTACTTCCTAGAGAAGACACTTCATTACTATCCAAGTATTGTAATTATTTCCAATTGACATCCATGGCTGCTCTTCAATTCCAAAGAGACATCACCTTATTAATAGTTAATAAGCTTAATCTCATCTCATTCGGATCTCTCCAGAATGAACATCCAATAATTTTTCTCAAAAGGTCCCCCCAAATAAGGTTCTTAATCGTAATCATTTGTAAGTTTAACTTCCACTTGTCTCCACTCAGCATCTCTGAGTGAAGAGAAAAACATAACTTCTAATCCATATAGTTACTAAAGAAATACCTTGTAGTTCTTACTCGGTTCAATTTTGTCCCTTCTAAACCAACACATCCAAAGAATTCATAGACACATATCGACCAAAGTCGACTGATGCTCTAGGGTTATAATTATCCTCCTTACTGAAGTACTATAGGGTACATTAACTTCAGTCAAGAAACAATCGATTACCTAAGCATATTTCATGCTTAACTCAAGACATAAAGCACATAACACATAACATATAGGACTCCAAACATTTTATCCCACTAAATTGGACACTTGATCAGCTTAGGATACCCGACTCACAGAGCCCCATGAAAATCTAGACCAAAGCTCTGATACCACAATGTAACACCCCGATTTTTAACAGCGCGAGTGTATTTTTTTTTTTGAAATTAATGCCTTACAAAATATGGACCACTGTCCTTTTAGGAATAATAAAAATGATAAATCAGAGTACGAGCTTTTCGGTCTAAGTCTTTTCCATGAATAGGTACAGCGCAATGCCCAAGGTCATAAAATATTTGACCACTTGAATATAATTGCGTACAGAGTATTTGACAACAAGTAAAGGTCAAAACCACACACACAAATTAAGCATTCCGCTTTAACAACAAACTTCCCAAACAAATACAGAAAACACTCTGAAACAAAACCCTAAGCTGATCTTGAACTCCTATCCAAAGACATTCACATCTTGCAAGTCTTCACGACACCAGGATACCTTAACTATCCCCAATTGCTAACAGCCTGGGTGGTCGTTAGCCACAACAGAATAATAGTAGAGGGTCACGAACTAAAAATAGCATACATGAAAGAATACACACATGCAAGTAATACATGATATACAACAGTCACCATAGTTATTTCAATACATGAAGTGATGTACAAATATCCTAATGCAGACTCTACATGGGTGTGATCCCCCTAACCGGGTTCCTCACATGCATGAATTCCGGAATTTTACCTCTCCGCAGAGAGTCGTGGCCTCTTTCCACTAAAAGGTTCTGCCTCACTAAAAGTGATCTCAACAGACACTAAGGTACTGCCTCACTAGAAGTGATCTCAACAGAAACCAACTCAATAAAATCCCGCAGGATTAGGTGGGCTCAATCTACTAGAGTCCTCACCCGGTGCAGTCCTCTCGACATACACGCAACTATGATATGCATGAGCACATAATGCAAATGCATCATAACATTTTCTCGATAGTCAATTCATATATTCGAAAAATCATATGAACTTACATAATCTTCACATATGTAATCATAACCACAGTCAATTCATATATTTTCAACAAATCATATGAAACACATTCTCAAGTTTAGCATCACAGCAGAAACACACATCCCCAACCGGGCACACAATCATTCATACCAACACATATGCATTCAATCATATATAATATCGTTAGAAAGTGCCCTTACCTTAGCAAGCTTCCAACACATTCAACTTACGCTACGTGAGAACGGTATGTCTTTCTCGACGAGGTCCCTATCCAGTTCACACTTTCAACCTTTTAAAATACACAATTTAATTAAGTTAACACTAACCCAATTACATCCATAATGAGGGATTTACCTTGGCCACTTACTTAATCAATTAGGTTTAGATTTTATCATCGTTTTACTAACCTAATCATTTTATATTAAAGTATAACTTTTTAAATAGAAAATAATTTTTCTCTTAAAAAGAATAATAAAATATTAATTCATAAAAGTTTCTAACTCACAAGTTTAAAAGCATTTATTATTTTTAGCAACCCGTTATGTCAAATACTTTGATCATATTTTGAATAAAATTATTGAAAATAAATTATTATATTTAAATTCTTATGAAATATATAACTGAATTATATTGATTGTAAACTAAATAAAATTTAGTTATTAATTTATAATTAACAATAAAACATATTATTTGAAAATTAAATTTAAATCTTTAAGTATTATTAACTTCTTAAAAATCATCATTTATCAAAATAACATTACTAATTTAACTCACAATAAATACTTTACTTTTATTTTTAAAATTAGCATAGTGTATACATCTTAAATCGAATAACATACCAGAAATAGTTTATAAATTAAAATAGTAATTCCTATTTAGAATAATTCATTTTGACTTTAAAGTTTCTAAGCAAGTTTAACGTATTCTTTTAAAACTATTCCAAAATAAAATACAAATTATTTAAAACAAAAATAAAAGGAAAAAGTATCTTTTTTTAAATAAAAGAAGTTAAGGCATACATTATACATTAAGAACATTAATATGTCAAGTGGCTTTTTGAAAAGTTAAGAACAAATTCTTCTCCCATTTTCTTTCGTACAACTTATACAAACCTTTAGGACAAGTTTATAATATAATCTTTATCTTTAAAACAAAATGGAGAAATTATGCTTTAAGATATATAATTTTTATATTTTGATTTAAGTCTTAACTTAATTTAAAACTATAATTATTTCTTTCTAAACATGGTAAAAATCAAATCTGAAATAAATAAGAGTAACAAAATTGTATGCATATAAATAAATATCGTTCAAATTTAAAATGATCCCAATTTAAAATACAATTTAAATTTAAAATAGAATAAAAGTAAAGTTAGAATTTAGTAAATAGTCCAAAAATAATGGTTTTTATCTGACTATTATTATTTTATTAAGAATAGAGAAAAGGACAGTAAAAACAGAGGTGAAGAAACCCACCATTAACAGCGGCGGCGACGACGCAGTTACTGGCCGGAGATGGTGATCAGGGCAAACAGAAAGGGATAAGTTATTTAGGGTAGAAGCAGTCTAATATCGGTCCAAGAATACAGACAACAAACATGATAGCAGGAAGGAGGGAGGATTAATGGACCCTTTCTGAAATTTCCGGCACGGTTGTGATATTCCCGGCGCGGTTGTCCAATGTGGTCTGATCATGAATTTTATTTGTCAGTTTTATAGATATTATTGAGAGGAAGAGATTTCTCAGTTTATTTTTCACATAGAGAGTCCATGGCGGCCGGAAAATAAGACAGAAGGTGGAGATGTGAAATTTTGAAACTGTTCTAATCTAAAATTAAATTATACTACAAGAAAGAGGGAAAAGAGAGGATAATAATGGTGGTAATAGTTTTTCTGTTTGGGCTTGTGGTGGTCGGAGATTGGTGGTGGCTAGGTTTGGAGAGAGGGGGAGGAGCGCTTCTGTTTTCGGTTTTTGCAGAGAGAGAAGAAAAGAGCGTGGAATGGAAAGAAGAGAGAAAATTGAGCGTGTTGTTTTCACCTAATGACTACACGTATATATAATAATAATACCAGTAATATTAATAATAATATATTCAAAAAATATATCTAGATATTATCTTGATTTAATAAAATAATAATATATAACAAAATATCTAGATATTTTATAACTTCTATCTCATTAATTCATTTAATATCTTTATTCTTTCTCAGACAGTCGTAAATCGTCCATAAATAACTTTTACGAAAATAGAAAAATTCTACTCTAACATTTTAACTGTAACAAACATGACTTTGATATATATTATTATTCTAAATAAATTTTTGTTTCTTAGCTTAAAAAAAGTGTTGAGATTAAAATCTCATTCTCTCGACAATATATAAAACTCCTATTTAAATTTTCACAACAATCAGAGTCAGTGAAAATTTAAACGACGGATAATTTTACTCGTTTTCTTAAGAATCAAACGAAACTTTTTCGACACAATAGAAACATTTAAACTTAATATAATCTTTGTGCCAATTTTAAAAGTGTGATTTAGACACAACACAATTCAACAAAACTTGTCAGAATGGACAATTAAATAGAAAATCGATAAAATAAAATAGCATAATACTATTTAATATTTAAAAATTCTAATTACTGCTAGTGTACTTTTTTATGGGTCTTACATAAA